>NW_027507764.1:110518172-110540672 GCF_037356315.1 Lithobates pipiens | reverse complement strand
CAATGGTTGTTCAGCATGGACATATAATATTCAAGAAATACAACAATACATGTTTTGTATGACCAAATGTACTTTACAGTGCAAACATTGTTTGCTCATTATGTTCCCATATACCAGCATGATAATATTCCTACTTCTAAATAATGGTAAGAATCAGTTCACAAATGCCAAGAGGAAGTCAAACATTATTCACTGTCTCCCCAGTTTCCAAATCTTACATCACTTAAACTTCATGAAATGTACTGAATCACAGAGTGATAAGTAGATACTCAAACAATTAGAATCTTTTTCTGATAAAGAGTGTTACAGAATACTACTATAGGTATTTCAGGACATGACAGCATAACAAGCAGGACAGAAAAAACAGTCAACCAACTTCTTTCATTTTTGATTATGTGGTTAGGTGTTTTGGCAATTGTATTCCACCCTCTAGTTTTACGATGCTAGTTTGAAAAGTTCATGGCCCGACACAGAAGGAGTGACCACACAGACATGACCTTTATCACTGTACCAAGTCACTCTTCCAGATGTTCAGTACTGAAAATTGGCATGGTTTGCACAATGAAGGTTTACATGTTAATAGCTTCAATCCTCTTCATGATATTTCAGTGGATTGGTCATCACGAGTCCTCATTGCAGCCTAATCATAACCCTGAAGTCTAGCCTAAACTAGTCCTTAAGCCTAGTTCTAAAACTGCCCCCTTACCTGAGGAGCCAATGGCCAAAGTCAGGAGCATTTTTGGAAACTGTTTTGCTGAAGGGAATAGTAAATTAGGTGTGCTTCCTGTTGCTCTTTTAAAACCACATCCAAGCACAAAAGGGTAACAAAACTTCTGTTAAAACTGTATTTTACTTTTGTGGATATATGACAGGGATGGTCTAAAAAGTTTGCTGCCCAACTCAGAAAGAATGACCACACAGACATTAAACTTTATAACTGCACAACCCCACTCTTTCAGATGCTCATCATGAAAATGGCTCATGTGTGCTATACCGTATTCATGTGATTTTTGCAGGAAGTTAGCATCCACTATAAGTAATTGTGGGTTTGTCCCATGCTGATGGTTGGACAATAATGAGACCTGCTGCATCCACCATGACACCTACCTGAATAGGGTCCTATAGTTGCCACCCACTGTTGTCAAGTTGAAAATCAAGACATTAGAAGAAAAAAGCTTGGAGTGTTCTATCAGTGGACAAAGTGATGGCAACAGGCTTCTGCACACTGCTGCACACCTTCGGAATCCCAGAAGACTGTTGCCCTCACTTTGCCCACTGATAAACACTTCAAAACACTTGGAAATACTTTAAACGTAAATGAGGGGTGTGCCAACTGTTTGCAAATAGTGTATATAAACCATATAGCGTGCATGACCCATTTTCAGCACTTAACATCTGATAAGGTGATCTGGTGCAGTGATAAAATTTCATGTCTGTGTGGTCACTCCTTCTGTGCCTGGGCTGTGAACCTTTCATACTACCTTAGTAGTACCCACAAACGTAACGTACTGTAACAGAAGTATTATTACCCCTTTGTGTTTGAATGTGGTTTTATAAATGCGACAAGAAACACAGCTTTTTTCTTTTAAGAATATATTTTCCAAGAATTCTTCTGACTTTGGCTATTGGCACCTGAGGTAAGGAGGTGGTTTTAGAACTAAACTGATTTAGGCTAGACTTCAGGGTTATGATTAGGCTGCAATGAAGACTTGTGATGATCAAGCCACTGAAATATCATGAAGAGGATTGAAGCTATTAACATGTAAAAAATACAGTGTACAAACCATGGAAACAGCGCTGAGCAATAAGCTGTAACACATCTATAGAGCTTAGGAGACAATAAGGATTGCATTTACTATTTATAGAAAAGAAGACATACTTCAAGGAACATGTTTATGCAGAAAAGGAGGGTAACATTCCATAAGCTTTGTTTGATACCTCTTCTGGCTAGAGAGAATATAGCCAAACCATTTAAAAATGTATGGATTCAGTTTCATTTTCCAAGAAATACACATTGTTTACCATGATCAGCAAAAAAGTTTGTGAAGAAGTTAATAACTAACAATGTTTCAGGCCTTACTATATTTCTCAGTGTCAGGACAGGTATGTCATGTGGAATGAAAAAGTACATTGGTGGATAGATAACAAAAAAGTTAACAACTGTTTTCTCATTTCTGAGGATATCTTAGTACTAAGGGGTGCTTTGTCAGGAATTTTAGTCTATATTTGTAGGCATTTAGCCCTATATAAAGATGGGGGAATCTGCCTGGGGCTAATATTCTTTATATTGTCAAAAAAGGGGCATTGCCATAGGGGACATTTAACAAGGCAAAAAAAAAAATTAAGTACTGTACTGCAAGGAGAGTGTCCCTTTAATGCGGCTTCCGAAACAACATGTAAAAAAAAAAAACAATAATTTATATTAGATGCCTGGGTGATGCCTTTAAGTTGTATGTGGTATTATGGAACAAAAACAATTTGTGCAGACAGAGCCAATGATATCATATACCCGCATCACATAATTCAGATTTTATTTTTTATTTTTTTTAAGTTTACCTTTAGCTTGACCTAAATACATGAGCAGCTCCTCAATCTGATTAAGTTTAATTTTGGCTATGACGCCTGATTTTTCATCAAGAGGTACAAGTCATGAATTGACCAGTGGAAGTAGTAGCCACAACAGCAAAAAAAACTATAAGAATTTAGTATAAATTGGCCATTGGTGTAACAGTTTAATAACTGAATAAAGTTAGTGAGATTTTTTTTTACATGTTACCATACTTCATTTCTTTAATAAAATGTCAAGACAGAGTGCACAAAAACACTTCAAAACCACATCCTCCTATTCTGTGAACCCACTCCCATCCCCGCATTCCCAATTAAGACTTTTAACTTATGACCTTTTTAACTCATCTACTGCCTGCAATACCATTTTGGCCAGTAGCCTCTGCATGTAACATATTGTCTGTGGAAAAAGTATCAGCCATATGGGTACCACATGCAGAAACACATGACTTCACAACAGAGCTTGCAGTGTGCCCCTGTACCTTTAAGGAAGGGGTGGGTTCCTTCCAGGCTCACCTGTCTCCCTACCTATCCACTTTAAATGCATGTGCTTCCATTGTCGAAGCTCAGAAGTTAGGAACTGCAGAAAACAGGGTGCCTTGGTGGGGCCTGCAGTTTACAAATGTATTTGCAAATGTGTGCAACTAAACCCCTGTCCAAAGCATATTGTAGGACAGGTCATTTTGGTTGGTCGCTGGCTGGTTGGTAAGTTTGAGCTTGGAAATCTCTTTGTATTTTTTTTGACATACGTCACCCTGCCAGTGCTCTTTGCTACAAAGAACAGTTATAGGTGGGGGCAGTGACCTCTTTTTTGCAGAGCTTGATGGGAGCAGCACTTAAATGAGATAAGTCGGCAGCAAAAGACCTGAACCCCTTCTCCTAGTTTCTCACTTTACGCACACTTCCCACTTCCTGCCCCATCCTTAGCAACATTATCCTGCTGTATTGACTACAGTACTTATAGCCTCAAATGACAGGGAAGGAAGTCTCGCAAGGGATGTAGGATTCACCACATCAAAATGAGGAAGAGGAAAGTAGAGCCACACTGAGGAGGGTCAAAAGAAGGCTTGAACCTCTGTAAAATTCTCCTACACCACCTCTTTGTATCCAGCAGCATCCATCCCAAGTCAGGTGTCCCATCCACAGCTTTCCAGCTGCTCCCAATCCAACCCATGGAATCAGCCACATTCTGGCAGTTTATGGCCTGTGCTAGACCACCATGACAGGTACCGATCCTCCATTATTTTAGCCAGAAAGCCATCCATGCCCTCCACCAGTATGTGGACAGAAATATGCCTGAGTCGCTGAACAACACTGTCAGTAGCAGGGTAAACATGACCACAGAATATGGGCAGAAGCACTACATACCCCTATAAGCACACTTGATAAATCTTCTGGTGTCTGAGATGGATGCAAGACAGGGCACATTGTTGAAGCTGGTGGTGCTGCCGCATGTTTTGTCCAATGTGAACAGTGCAGTCACCTATGTTCCCTTCCTCCCAATAGTCTTGTGCTCCTACTACCCAGAATTATCAGTCCCCCCCCCCCCCAAGTACCCCAAAGCATATGCAATGTCCAAGGCTAAACTCTGTCATGTTGTGATCCATATCCATATGCCTGAAGGACAGGGGACACAATGCACCAGAAAAGCTGGCAACTCTCCAGGCACAGGGTGAGAGATGGCTGACCTCATGCCATCCTCAGCCAGCCAAGGTCATGTGTGACAATGACACTAACCTGCTGGCTGTCTTATGTCCATAGGCTTCCAACCCTTTCACAACACCAGGAATTTGCAGCAGCAAAAGTAGAGGAGCATTCTACAGAGGGGGGAAAGGGCAGGCACCAGCAATTAGGGATTGTCACTGCCCTGGTAAAGCAAGCACATGCATGGACAGCAAAGCAAACTGTGTACAAATGTTGACAGCTGAGAAGAAAGGGGATCCAAGCGTATTTTGTGAGGCCACCATATTTAGTGGAAGATTCATGTCCATTCCATTTCAGTCCTTGTTGGCCTTTTTGTTGTCTTACTTCATTGAATGGGACAGGCAGGCAGCAAACAGTAAGCATACAGCCCTATGGCCATAATCTCCCACGCTTTCACAAAGTGAAACTCAAAGCAGCACTTGCCAATACCCACCCCACCATCTTAAGTAACAACCCATGCCAGATTTTTGCTGGGGTGGAGAAAACAAATGTTCCCAACCCCCCACCCACAAGCCAAGTGCTTGTATACCAGCTTTTCAGTTTAAGTGTTTCTATACTTGCTGGGTAAAACAGTCCATTTCCTCTACTTCATAACCTGTGTAGTCCTATATTATCTTTTATCTTTTTCTCACAGGACATCACTATTTAAAAAAAAACTGTTAAACTTGCAGATTTTCTTTTTTTTTTTTCCCTTCAGGGGCCATCCCTGTACTGGTAAAGTAAATAATCAAGGACGACAAGGCTGATTTTAAGGACTGCTGGGTGCCAAGGATGTGGCTGCAAGTGTCTCTAAATACACTCAGTACTAGCCTACCCTGTTGCACCTGTCATCTCAGAGAGGGTCTTCAACACAGAAACAAACACTTTCCCCAATTATTCTCACTGTTGTTGCTGCCAACATTTCTGCTTTCTGGCACCTCTCTTCCTTCTCTTTCCCCTCCATCTTTTTGGCAAAAAAAAATCAATTGGCCCCCAAATTGTGAAAAGATTCAAAGCTCCAATTTTTAGAAGAAAACTCTGTACCTTTCATCTGAACATCTGACTCTGTTTTCACTGCCACTGCGTTGTGTCTCTACATTTAGGCCCGTGTTTGTTGCCTTAAAAATGTGGTTCCAGTAGCCAGTTTCCTCAAGACTAATGCCGCGTAACACACGACCGGACTTTTCAACGGATTTGGTCCGGTGCACAATCCAACGCACTTTGCAGCTGAGGTATGCTGGACTTTCAAACAAACGGACTTGGCCACACATGATCACTCCAAAAGTCTGACGGATTTGAACGTGATGACGTAGAATAAGGAAGTTCATAGCCAGTAGCCAATAGCTGCCCTAGCATCGGTTTTAGTCTGTCGGACTAGCACACAGACGAACGGATTGTCCGCTAAAAGTCGAGTCCGTCAGACAAATTTGTAGTCAGTCTTATTTCTAGGTCCGCCGGACTTTTGGGAAGAAAAAGTCCACTGGAGCCCACACATGATCGAATTGTCTGACAGACTCTGGTCCGCCGGAAAGTCTGATCATGTGTATGAGGCATAAGGCTCAGATTCTAAGTGGTTCTAAAGTTAAAATATTTTTTTTTACCTTCATGCATTCCCTGCATTAAGGCAAAAAACAAAACAAAACAAAAACATTTTACCATTTGTTGTGCCCCCCCATGCCCCCCATACATAAACACATAAACAATTACCTGAATCATTTCTCAACCCAGCTCTTCTCTCCCCTCTTCCTAGTCTCACAAGAGACTCAGGCAACAGCAGGAGCCATAATCTCCTGCTGCTGTCAGTCAATTCCTGTGAGAAGGCAGTGAGCAGGCTGTGTGTGTCTATGTATGTACTCAGCTCAGGAGCAGACAGCAGGAAACTCCAGACGAGGCGGTAAGGGACCATTCTGTGCAATATCATTGCACACAGCAGGTAAGTATAACTGTTATTATTTTAAGGAGTTTATTATTTTACCAAGGAGTCCTGCAGAATAGCTCCCAGGTTGCTGCACTCAAACAAATCTTGTGTGCACGTTCAATATACTACACTGTAAATTGTAATGTAAATTATGTATTGTAATTATGCTACCGAGATACGTTTAACATCTTGCTGCTGGTCATTTTTTTCTGAAGTGTCTCTGGGATGATATCATTTTATTTTTAGTGTAACAAAATACTTGCCTTGTGTCTAAGCTTTTTCCCTCTTCAATCTGCTTACAAAATTACTCTGCTTCTGGTCTTTTTTTCTCCGATGATACACTGGAATTTCTAGCATAGTAAAACACTTGTTTGTGTTTCCACTCTTAAGCCTGTTTTCCCTGGTCATGTTTATTTACTGTCCTGGTGCTGGCCAATTTTTATGAAACCATGCGTATGGACTATGGTGTCCTTTTATCAAGCAGCGGTGCTGAGTTCTCTGGTATTCCCAGAGGAGATCACTTTCCTCTGATTCCTGTTTATGAAATGGAATATATATATATATATATATATATATATATATATATATATATATATATACACACATTATATATACTGTATATATCTACATAAACATGGCAGGGGAACATGTTTACTGTCTTGGGGGTCTGATTGAGGAAAAAGGAAGTCAGTAAGCTTCCTTCTTCCTCCTCAGTTCTCCGGGGATTCTCTCTTCTCTCCCAGATTCTCCACCTCTGGACTGGAGAATCTGGGAGGGAGAATTCTGACAGAGATCACCAGTAAACAGTGTTGCCAACCTACCAGATTGAAATTTACTGACACAACACCCAAAATTTACTGGCACAGTCAAGTTTTTGATATAGGGCTAGTGGCGCTACCTGTGCCAGACTACTTATTGGTAGTCTGGAATTTCGATGCTCCGATCACACACCGAGGTTTTTTGCACTTATGCACCTTATTAGTTTACAGGATATATTTTTCACATATCTGCTGAAGTTATAGTAGTAATACTAAAATTAAGACCTGAAGTCCCCCTGCATATACAGTAGAATAGTACTGTGTATGAGGGAATACAGGGTTTTTCAATTTATAGGTGGGTACGCCACGTATATGCATAGTTTTACTTTTTCCAATTCTATTTACTTTCCTTTCTCTCTCCCTTCTGGGCTATTATGCTACTCATAATAATAAGTATACACACGACTGACAAATGTGGTGTGCATACTAATTGACCCCATTGTCTATAATAAGTATTGTTAAAAAGAATTTGGTAATTTCATAGAGAGAATAAGTAGTCTGGCACAGGTAGTGCCACTAGCCCTATATCAACATTACAAACAGTTATAGAGCCACAGACTCCTAACAGAGGCTGAAGAATTAAAGGGCGGCAGCAACCTGAACTCCCTTCTCTAAGCGCTGCCATTTATATATATTTCTACAGTCAAGTTTTTACTGGCATATCCAAAAGTTACAAAATTACAGTTTTAAGTGCAAATTTTAGTATTTAGGCTACAAACAAGTATGCAATTAGCAAAGTGATTTAAGGTGGATATGCAGGCAAAAACATATTACTTATTTTATTTTCGATTTAGTAATATCAAAAATAAATAGTAATAGTATAGTAAGAAATTAGAATGAGCAGTACACACAAATGAAACACAAATTAAATTGACTCTCACAGTGATACTGACAGCAGTGTGCAGCAGCACAGCTGATGATGGCACCTCACCAACATGACACGTCCCCTTATGAGTCACAGTGACCCTCTCTTTCCATGCCAGGTGGTCCCTTCAGTCCACTCCCAGCTTGCCTTCCTCCCTTCCTGCAGACCTGCACATGAGGCTCCGGCTGCTCTGTTCCCTTGCACCATGATTTCATGTAACACATTAGCGGCACTGTCTGAACACACTGTAGCAGGCACTGGGATGGCCTCTGTCAAGAGTCACAGTCATATTTTTTACTGGCAACCTTTTTCTTTGACTGGCATTTACTGGCAGGAGAAAAGTGCCCATTAAAAATACTGGCGGTTGGCAACACTGCCAGTGAGGTGCTAAGATCGCACCTTCATAAACTGGTCATTTCTGTTTCTATCAGTGACAGATTCTCTGTATGCGGAGATGATCAGTGGAGAACTTGTTCTCTGCTGATCATCTCTGTTTGATAAACCGCCAATGATGTGAGATGAGCTGCAATCATCAGGATCTCAGGTTTCATAAATGGATACCTATCTCTCTGAAGGGGTTGCACTGCACCTACGGTGAGGGAGTTCAATGTTTGATTTGGGTGCACAGTGTTTTTAAAAAATTTTATGAATGCATTACTGTGATGCGAAAGAAACTCAGCGCTTGAACCAACTGTAAGATTCACCCTAATCTCCCCAAGCTTAAAGTTGTAATCTAGAGAAAAGACCCCTATTAATAGAAAAAAGAGTAGCTAAGATGTTGACAATTGAAGAGTTAGCTATCAATCTGTCGGTGCAGACAGATAATGGTCCTTAAAAGGATTCTTGGGTGTACAGACCTGAGCCTACAGGTGAGGCATATAAGAGAATGTACCCTAGCAAAGCAATTAAAAGAACTCAAATACAGATGGTTAAAGTGGATTTAAACCCAACCACTAAACTCTCATATTAGCTTTAACATAATAAAATTGCTTGACTATTTTTATTTTAATAATTTCCTTTCATGAATATAACAGCTGGTGATCCTGGTGTTACGATCTATGCTTGGGCACTTTATGTTATTGGGTGACAAAACTCTGCCCCTGTGTCCCACAATCTCCTGTCTGTAAATCACCCTGTCACATGCTCTCCCAAAAGAAAATGTAAAATGCTGCACTTATGCACATTGCCTAGGCATATTCCACTGTTGTCACCATTTAAAAAAAGTCAATAAAAAATGGCAAGCATTAATTAATATGCCCTGTGAAAAAAAGCATATGCAACTTGCTATCACTGCATTGCATGAGGATAAGGAAAAGGCATAAAAGACTATGGGAGATGAGCAGCATTAGAATATAACAAAGGATAAAAAAAATGGTAGAAAAATCCTTCCCTCCATTTACCTACCCAATTCTCAGCATACACAGCATTTTGTTTTTAATAGACCTGCCAGTGCCTACAAGCCCTACAATAATCTCTCCCTATGCTGTTTGTCAGCCGTACTCTCTATACTTTCCCCATTACAGATAAAACACATTGTCAATATGGCTTTTGTGACCTCATCCTTTTATAGTGAGGGGGCTAGCTTACCAAAAAGCCCACTTATTCTAAGTCAGTTGACCCAAGTTCACAGGCCAGGCAGTGTATTATGGTTACAAGGAATTCAGTCTTGCAAATTTCGGCAATACTTTGCTGAACCAAAAAAACCTTGAACCCATGAATCCCTAGCACCATAATGTATATTTTTTGAGCCAATCTCCTATGGTCTCAGCTACTTCCACAAACTGTAAAACTTCAAAGATGTTTTCTATACACAGGCTATCAATTGGCCGAAAGGGGTCTTTCAGATGCTCTGATAATATTTAGCCCAGATATAGGCTATTTCCTTTGTTTAATACTGTGCTTTAGATCTTGTATTCCATGTTGTACAATATAGGATTTTACTACCTTATTGAAGAACCATAGAGGTCAGGTTCGACTCTCACCAAGGATGGCCAAATATCTTGCTAAACCCAACAAAGCTGGAATGTTGATAGCCAAATCAGTTTGTGTATGGTCAATCTTAGGCAACATAATGCACAATGAACATAATTCTCCTAATGGCTTAATAATAACATTGCAAGGCACATGAGAGTCACAAGGCCTTGTAAAATAACCTCAGTGTTTCTGGGTGGTGTGTTTTAGAATCCTTGGAATCCTTGTACTATTCTAAACAATGTAAACCTGGTATTAGATTACATTAGCTTGCTGTTGTTTTAGTAATGCCACAGAGAGTAAAGCTAGTCTTAAAGCAGCCATCAGTTATAGTTTGGATTGTAACACCATTGTTTTTAAAACATATGGGTTATTAAGAGGTATTCATGAGGTCCCCCTGCAGTGTTAGAAGGTAGATCTGCAGAGTCCTGAGCTTTAATTACAACAGGAATCCTACTGTGATGTGCAGATTCTGCTCATGCCATTAAAAAACAGTACATGAAAATTGGAGCAAAAAAAAAAAACACAGAAAACAATGGAGTTCTTCTTCACCACAATCAGAGTCTGCATTGCAAGTAAAAGATGAACTTTGACTGGTTGCTATAGCTCAGGGGTCTCCAAACTATGGTCCTCCAGTTGCTCAGGAACTACAATTCCCAACATGCCTAGTCATGTCTGTGAATGTCAGCGTTTTACAATGCCTCATGGGACGTGTAGTTCCGCAACAGTTGGAGGGCCATAGTTTGGAGATCCCTGCTAGCCTAAAGATGTGTTTTCTCCTACTATAAATCAGTTCTACGGGAACCTTAAAGAGGAAGTAAACCCTGATGGGCTTTACTTCCTCTTTGTTTCCCTGCAAAGGTAAAGCATAATGGGACTATGATGCATAGTAGCCCATTATGTGTCACTTACCCGAAACAGGAACCAGCAATGTCACCGCTGTCCCCTCTTCCACTAAGCATCCATCTTCCTTCCGGGTATCACGGCTCCAGGGCTGTGATTGGCTGGAGCCGTGATGACATCACATGATCGCCGTTAGCAACTGCATGCTCAGTGCGCCTGCGCACCACTGTCTACGGCGCGTGTGCCATAGACAGCGGTGCCTGTATTTTCAAATATCTCCTAAACCGTGTAGATTTAGGAGATATTTCTTGCACCTACAGGTAAGCCTTAATCTAGGCTTACCTGTAGGTCAAAGTGGTCTGTAAGGGTTTACAACCACTTTAAACATACTTTCTAACTATTTGATGAGTCAAGCACAGTTTTAACTGACAAGGCCACGAGAGTATGGATATTGTTCTGCTAAAAGATGAATAGCTTAGGTTGTTCAGTGTAGTCATTCTGCTAAGCATAGCACTATCTCCTGCTGTATTATTATTAAAAGTGATCAGATAATCCCATATAGTAAACCTGTGAGTAACTCAGTCTAAACACATAATAAAAATAGGCAAAATGCTTCTCTGACCCCTGAGCCACCCTATTGGTTGTTTTATGTAATGGCAGCCTCACTTAACCATATGGAGGCTTGACAGGTGTGTTAGAGGATTAAGCTTAGCTTCGCAAAAAAGGCAGGAAGCTTTGCTTTTTCATTTTTGATAATATTGCTCCATTGGAATTGCCCAGATATTTTACAAGTTTACTATGAGATATTTTATTTAAAATTCAACTTATTCCATAGTAAATTACCTAGATTCCAGATTTTCTAGATTTTAGAGTTGGCTCATGACGTAGCTCATGGCCATGTGTGTTAAGACCCCAAGTCAGAATCCAAAATTACTTTTTGAGGCCCCAAAATATCATATCTAGCATATATAGTATTCTGCTAAGTTTATTGAAAATATGTACAATTTTTGAATTCCAAAAAAATGGCAAATAGACAGGTTAACTGGCACTCATTCACACAAGGGAAGTCCTGCTAATCTGTTTACAGCATAATAACTATGTATGAGAGTTGGCCCATTTTATTCAATGGTTAATTTCACATCTATGCATTTAAATATAGAGGTTGATTTACTAAAGACAAAAAGACTGTGCACTCTGCAAGTGCAGTTGCGCCAGGTTTTTTTTTTTTTGCATGTGATTGAATATTCATTGTAAAGTGAAGCTTCACTTTATTTATTAAAGTGATATTAAAGTCTGTTTTTTTTATTTAAAATAACAAACATGTTATACTTACCTGCTCTGTGCAGTGGTTTTGCACAGAGCAGCCCCAATCCTCCTCTTCTGATTTACTAAAGGCAAAATGACTGAGCACTTTGCAAGTTCAGTTGCTCAAGAGCTTAAAGTGGTTCTAAAGGCAGAAGGTTTATACTCCCCTGAGCCCCATCTCAAACCAGCGATGTTGCACGAGAGCCACAAAGTCTGGGGACTCTCCCTCCTTATTGGCTTAGACTTACCTTAGAATGAAGCCCTCCAGCCACGCACTGTCACCGCTGAAGGTACTTCCATCTTCACCGGGTCTTCTTTTCAGGTTCATATCCTCCAGCCATCTGATTGGCCGCACCCCTATTATGTCACTCCCGCGCATCCCCACCAAAGTCACAGACCACGGCAAAGAGCTCTGAAGGGACAGCATGGGTATGCCGTCCCTTCAGAGCGCATGCGCCAGTGATGTCCAGTTTGCATGAGGCCTATCTCCTAAACCGTGCAGGTTTGGGAGATATTCACAGTACCTACAGTTAAGGCCTTATTATAGGCTTACCTGTAGGTACAAGTGCCAAAAAGGGGTTTATTTTCACTTAAAAGGAGTTTTTCAGCTGTAAAAACGCTCTCTGATAAAAGCTTAAAAATGCTAAAACAGGCTTATAAACGCAGCTATTCTGCTTTTATCAGCATTTTTGAGTCATAAGCATTTGTGGAAGTATAGTTCTGCTAAAAAGCTACTGCTAAAAAAAAACGCTTAAAAAAGCTACTGCAAAAACTCTGCAAAACTCATTCTACAACTACAGCTTTCTACAGCTAATGCTACTGATGTTTTTATAACGTTCAGCGTGCATGAGTCCTTAAGAGGTGTTTTCAGCTGTAAAAACGCCTAATGCTGAAAAATTCCACAAAAACTTTACTATTTAGCATTTATCAGCATTTTTAAACCATAAGCTTTTGTGGAGTATAGTTTTGCTGGAAAAATTATGAAAAATGCTAATGCAAAAATGCTACAAAACCCATTCTACAGCTACAGCTTTCTACTGGCAACATCCAATGTGCATGAGGCCTAAGCTTGAAGTGGAAGTAAACTCAAAGGCATAATATGTACCTTATATAGGTAAGCCAATAATAAGACTTAACTTTAGGTACTGTAAATATCTCTTAAACGTTCACCATTTAGGAGATATTGACATTAAATTCAGCCAATGACATCATCAGCGCATGCGCTCTGAAGGAACGGCCACCCATGTCATGCCGTGAATGACGGCTCCCCCGCACAAGCGTGGGAGTGACATCATTGCGGGTCCTGACAGTCGCACAGCCAGAGTCCACAGCCCGGAAGGAATACGGGTGAAGATGGACACTGCCTCCTGCGATGTGCATTGCTGGAAGGCTTTGTTTTTTGGTAAGTTTCACATAATGTGCTAGTATGCGATGCATGCTAGCACATTATGTCTTTACCTTGCTGGTCCGGAAAAAAAAAATATCCAGCGGCTTACAACCACTTTAACTGCTTGTCGACCAGCCGCCGTCATTATACTGTGGCAGGTTGGCACGGCTGCGCGAATCACCGCAGGTGTACGTCGGGCAGTTTACGATGTAAACATAAACATAAATGTAAATAGACAGATCTGCGTTGTGTCAGGGAAGTAGAGAGAGATCTGCTTTTCCTAGTAATCAGGAACAGCGATCTCTCTCTACTCCCAGTCAGTCCACTCCCCCCACAGTTAGAAGCAACTCTCTAGGGAACAAATAAATAAATACTAATCGCCAATGAATAGTGATCAAATAAATTCACACGTAATTCCACCAGTTGCAGTAAAAATTTGCAAAATAGGGAATAAATGAGAAAGAAACAATCCACTGCGCTAGGTGTAAACAATATATACAAATCTTAGTTAAACAGTCCCAATTGGTGATATAAAAAGTGCTCGTGCTCAATAGTAAATCGGTGTTCCAAGGTGCTCAGACTGGGTGCCCCACATAAATGTATACTCACCCCTAGGATTGGACAAACTATCTCTAGTATGGTTAATCATGTGGGGAGACCCCTGGAGAGATCCACACTAGTGCCTCTTGTAGTATGTAGCCTCATAAAGGTAAAATGGGAATGATAGAAAAGAATCCTCATTTTGTAGACGCTATAAATTTTGCGCAAACCAATCAATATACGCTTATTGCAATTTTTTTACCAAAAATATGTAGGATACATATTGGCCTAAACTGATGAAGAAATGTGTTGTTTTGGGGTTTTTTTGGATATTTATTAGAGCAAACAGTAAAAAGTAATTTTTCTAAATTTACGCTCTTTTTATTTATAGCACCAAAAATAAAACTGCAGAGGTGATCAAATACCCCCCAAAAAAGCTCTATTTGTGGGAAAAAAGTGACATAAATTGTGTTTGTGTACAACGTCACATGACCGCAAAATTGTCAGTTAAAGCGACGCAGTGCCGTATCAGAAAATGGCCTGTCATTTAAATCTTTCTGAGGATGAAGTGGTTAAAGCAGTTGTAAACCGCTGGACTTTTTTAGTGCTAGTTCACACCAGACGCAGTTCCGTGTGCTTTTTTTCTGCACAAAAAATGCATGCACAGTGTTTTCCATGTTATTCCAATGGCTCTAGGTCACACCATTCAGTCAATTTCCGGTGCAGAAACTGACTGGAAACTGACTGCATGGTGTAAACTAGAGCCATTGGAATACATAGAAAACACTGTGCATGCATTTTGTGCAGAAAAAAAGCACGCAAAACTGCACGGAACTGCATCTGGTGTGAACTGGCCCTTATTTTTATTTTATTCATTTTTTCTGCAAGATAATGTCATAATGTGCTAGTATGCACTGCATACTAGCACATTACGTTTAACATACTTTAAAATGAGGGCCTTCCGGCGTGGGGATATCAGAGCTGCAGGCACTTCCATCTTCACCCGTTTCGCTTCCAGGTTCGCAGACTACGGCTTTGTGACTGCACACAGGAGCCGCCGTTCCACCATAGCGCATGCGCCAGTGATCTCACTGGCTGCATGTACAGTAAACATCTCCTAAACGGCGCTAGTTTAGGAGATATTTAAATGACCTATAGGTAAGCCTTATTATAGGCTTACCTATAAGTAAAATTCAGAGTTTCATTGAACAAGCTAAAGTTAGAAGCTGATTGGCTAACACGCACAGCTGCACCAGTTTTAGTAAATCAGCCCCCAAGTGTGTTATTGGTTGGATGTCCAGGTAAAAATAGATGGGTAGAATGCTTTAGAAATGAAAACTAATGCAGCCAACACATCTAAATGTTGGTAATCTGCAGTATGTTTGTGCTTGGGTTTAATACTTTAAGAAAGAGAAATACAACAAAACACCATTCTGGTGTAAATTGTAGCCCAATGTTTCTTTTTCATCCCCTGGGCTTTGATTTGCCCTTTTTCTCTCTCTTGTTAAATATATATTTTTTAATAACCCAAAACGCCTTAGGAGATCATAACCTTTTCAGTGTCACTGTCCAACCTGCCTTTGAAGTATGTGACTTTTCAAAGGGCTGGATGTGAAAAGAATGAAGCTCTGGCAGATCCTGAATGGGCCCTGCCTTCTAATAAAGCAGATATTGCAGCTAGCCATTGGACCGGATCCGTGTAGTGATCTCAGCCCCCTATGATCTGTGAGCTGGCAAGGAGCAGTTGTTCATTCACAAATCCCCCTCAATGCCACTAGGACTCCCTCATCACACAGCATGGTGTGAATTGGATGTGACGTCACACATGAATATTGCATTAGATTTTTTTTTTTCGCTATGCAAAAAAAAAAAAAAAAAAAAAGATCCAACCCCCTGCAATTCTTCCCCACACATACAATAACTACATTATAAATTAAACACACGCTGTGATTGCTCAGAACAGGAAATCATTCAGTGAACAGCAGTTTATACCTTCTGACTATATATATCTCATATTTTGAAAGAATATTAATATTTAAGCCAGTAGCCTATTGACTGCATGTATTTCCTCCTATGAGAGCTCAAGGTAACACAAAGTTCTATTTGCAATTTCAAAACGTCCTATTTCTAGCCACGTGATTTCCTTTACTCTACTGTTTAGTCTAGCAACAAAGTCTAGCTAAAGTCTAGATTAGCAAATTTAAGCTGGGAAAATAAAATATTTGGGGGGAAAAAAAAAAAAAGAAAAATGCATCAAAGTTTTGTTTTTTGGAAGCCTTTGCTATTTCTTAATAGATCGACTATACGTAGGAAAAAAAAATATAGCAATACTACTAATTCAAATAAACTGGGAGAAAGTATGTAACAAAAAATATTTAAATAATAATAATAATAAAAGTAGTTGTATGTGGCTTTTCTACAGGATTTGTAAATCTCAACGAATACAATGTATCAACTCAAAAAAGTAAGAAATTGTGTTTTGTTTATTGTTTGGGTTTTTGTTTTTTGTTTTTTGTTTGTTTTTTTGCAGTCTTTATGTGGGTGTTTAGTTTTCAATTGTTTATGTTGTGATGAATTTTATATTAGACAAACTTAAAATGCACAATAAATATAATAATAATAATATTACATAATAATACAAAAATGATAGATGTTAAAAGTTGCATAAAAGACTCCATTGCAAAAATGAAAGGAAACGAATTACAATATAACTAATACAATCATGTGTTACATATGTAATGTTGCTAATGTGTTAAATATTTGTGATCATTGGTACAGCATAATAATAATTCAAATGGCCTGTATGGTCAGTCACTCCATACACATAATTGTAGTACATTAGTACACTAAGCACCTTCTATCTATACACAACTGTATTTATTAATTAAACTTACATAAAAACAAATTTTACTGTGCTTTCGTTGAGTTTCGGGCTAAAAAGAAAAAAATATACATTAGAACTCGCCTATAATAGAATACATATGTCTCGGTCGTTAATTATAACATCATAAATTTATTTCCAGACCTGCAGCAAAAAAAAAAAAAAATAGCTGTTTTGGATCCCTTTTAATAGACATAAGAAAATGTCAGATGCTGAGATGTTAGAGAGGTTAACGAGGGGGGGTCCTGGGATGGATTAACCTTTTGTGATTCAACACAAATTATGCGTCGTGACAGGAGAGCGAAATTTAAAGCCACCAGAGACCCCGCCAACAAAAGAAACGGAAATTGATCCTAATTAGAAAAAATAATAATATAAAATATGCAAATGAAATTAATTAGTATTCGGAAAATTTTGCAGGGGTAGCGTTTTTTTCTTCCTAAACAATACATTAGCAATAGTCTTGGTCATTGTAAAATGTGCATCATTTGTGGCTTGCTCTGTGGTCCTTTTTGCTTTTTATTTTTTTTTCCCTCAAAATTATTTTTTTGGTATGCAAGCTCAAAGAGAGAAAATAAATCTATCTATCTATGTGTGTGTGTGTGTGTATATATAGATAGATAGATAGATAGATAGATAGATAGATAGATAGATAGATAGATAGATAGATAGATAGAGCTATATCTAGATATCTATATCTATCTATATCTCTCTCTCTATATATATATATATATATAGAGAGAGAGAGAGAGAGAGATAGATAGATAGATAGATAGATAGATAGATAGATAGATAGATAGATAGATAGATAGATAGATAGATAGATAGATAGATAGATAGATATAGATTATCTATATATAGATAGATATAGATATAGCTATATCTATCTATCTATCTATCTATCTATATATACATACACACACACACACATAGATATATAGATAGATAGATAGATATAGATTTATATATCTATATCTATATAGATAGATAGATATATAGATAGATAGATGGATAGAGATAGACAGATCGATAGATATAGCTATATAGCTATATCTATAGATCTGCCTATCTATATCTATCTATCTATCTATCTATGTGTGTGGATGGATAGATAGATAGCTAGATATATCTATATATATATATATATATATATATATATATATATATATATATATATATATATATATATATAATATGGATAGATAGATAGATAGATAGATAGATAGATAGATAGATAGATAGATAGATAGATAGATAGATAGATAGATAGATAGATCGATAGATCTATAGATATAGCTATATGTATATATATGTTCACGTACATATTGTGACATCAGACGAAACTAGGGAGAAATATTACCTGCAATCCATAAAAGTTGATGTCAGATTTGTTATATTTGAAGGTAATGATGAAAACAATACTTTAGTGGCTGGTTTCCCTAGACTTGGACAGGCTAGTGAAGTATCAAATGAGAAGTTTGCGTTTTAGTTGTGGATGGGGGCTTGTTTTTTGTTTTTTTGAGGTTTTTTTTGTTTTTTTGTTTTTGTTTTTTGTTTTCATTTTCTGTAGGGTGTCCATTTGCAACCTGACAAACTCATGAAATAATGTAAACTTTTCTAGTTATTTAAACAGTAAGCATAAGCGAAAAAGATAGGGAACAAGTGCAATGTATACATTTTCTTGCAGAGTAAGCAATACTCATAAAGTGAATCTTAGCTGAACGTAAATTATGTGAATCTGTGTTCACTTGCTCGCAAAAATCCATGTCTTTGGCCTTCCCTGAACGCTTAGACAGGTTCACCTTATTTAGAAACTTTCCTTTGGGCTAATTTACTAAAACTGGAGAGTGCAAATTTGGTGCAGTTGTGTGTGGTAGCCAATTAACTTCTAACCTGAGCTTGTTCAGTTAAGCTTTGGCAATATGGAAGCTGATTGGTTTCTAAGCAGAGCTGCACCTGATTTTGCACAGTCCAGTTTTAGTAAATCACCCCCTTTTGCAAAGTGAGCAATTACATCCAAAGTGAACTGTTCCCTCAACTAACAGTTTATACCTGATTAGACCTGTGCTTGATTTACTAAGACTCACATACCCTATGGAAGTTCTGCTCACCTCAATCAACCAATCACATGCAACAGAAATCCTTACTCTATCAGCCCCAATATGTGTACAGATCACCAGTATATCTATACCGACTATGGTCAAAGAATTCATTGAGCTAATTAGGTGTCATTAGTCTCTTATCAGACTGGCAGTGGAGAGGTGGAAATCCTAAGGATTTGGGAGAAATCAATGACATATGTGTGAAATCTATGGGCAGATCTGGTTTCCACTCTGCAGTCCCTGTTAATGCTTTGTGGGGTGCGGACAGTGTAATGTAGTTACTGTTTTGTCTGGAAGGATTAGCCAGTTTCTGTGCAGCAGCTAATAAAAGCCATTAGTAAGGTGCTGGAGATCATTCCTGCGGGTCCATTACACCAAACACTACATGCTGGGGACTCTGATACCTTCCACCCATCCGCTTATTATCTTCTATATCCCCACCAGAGTCTAAATACCTATTATTATTGTACTGTGTGCTGCTCACAGCTTTATTACACAGCTCCATTCTGTACTGGTATACATTCTGTTCCACTGATCAGAGGATGGGATTAAGGAGCAGGTTAAAGTATAGGAGGATAAAACATGACACCAGGCTGTACTTCCCTAACAGAGGTCAGATGGGTCTTGGAGGAAAGGTTCCTATATATTTTATATATATATATATATATATATATATATATATATATATATATATATATATATATATATGTATTCCCAGTTCCTGATACGTATGCATCCAAAAAGGTGATCACAATCTCTTGTATACATCAGATAGCAATTTATGTTAGTAATAAGAAATCATCAGATTCAGCCCTGAATGGTGTTCACATAAAATCTCGCTTCAGGGCGTGGCTGTGGGTGTGGCAAAATCATCTCCTTACCAATTCTGCAATAATATGGGAAATAACATACATTATTTATTAGTCAAATCCTTGTTTAATTAAAGTATCGTCTATGGATATTCATTCAAGTGAAGCCAGTGATTGCATGTTATAATTGGGTTCACTTTAAAACCAAGGATAGGGACATGCAGTAATCCCCACTAACCAATTGGAAGTGCAGCACTAATTCATGAGAGCTGGATTGTCATTGGCTGTGGCCGGTTATTGTGCATATTATGGATAAGTTGTGATATACAACCATACGAGCTTACTAAAAGTCTACAGAAAGTATTTATATTCATTCTTTCTTTCTTTCTTTCTTTCTTTCTTTCCGGCTAGATATTAAACATTGATCGTGTTGTTTGGTTAGGGATCTCTTTGTTGGTTGCTTCTACAAGAATACTTTCACCTACTCATGTAGTAATTATATATGTGTCCTCTGTTTTCAGGTGACTGGCTGCCCTTGTTCTCAATTAGGCATGGCCCCCACCAAATTTTCTGCCCCAGTACAGTATTATTACCAACCATTCTAAGCCAACAGCACATACAAAATAAACAGAGAATCTGTGCATCTTGTACATGAGCTATCCAGTATAATATAATGGTTGTACTATATGTAAACATGTATACTTAACATTACACAGACCCATTCTTTTTCTTTTTTTTTTTCTTTCAATTACATATCTACCTATATTGTACATTTCCTAATTTCTTTCTTTCTTTCTCTTTCTCTTTCTTTCTTTCTTTCTTTCTTTCTTTCTTTCTTTCTTTCTTTCTTTCTTTCTTTCTTTCTTCATATTATTGATTAGGGGTTGTCTTTCACCTTGTTCGTTGCTTCTACAAAAATACTTTCACCTACTCATGTAGTAACCTTTCCATACAAGTCTTCTCTGTTCAGGTGGCTTTGGCTGCTCTGTGGTCAAAGCGTGGATCCCACCAAACCTTCTGCCCCAGTATAGTATTATCACCAACCTTTCTAAACCAATAGCACAGACAAAATACAGAGAGTGTCTATGCATCCTGTATATGAGTTACCCAGTATAATATAATGGTTGTACTAACTATATGTAAAATTGTATACTTAAAATGAAACACATGAAGCTGCTTGAAATAAACTTTAAGCTGCCGCATGGTTTAGTTTTATTTTTACATAAACGATATACTCAGTGTGTGTGTGTTTTCTATTGGATATTGTTAACAATCATTCAATTTAAAAGCAACTGAGCAAGGAGGGTCATCTGGAATATTTAAAAAGCAGCACACTGCTCTCCTTACAGTCATCTTCAGTAAACCGAAAATGTAATTGATAACTGTAGGATACTACACCCTGTACTGTTTATGTCAATAAGCCCATATAATGTTTTTTTTTTTTCAATACAGTAAGGACATCAATGCCCTCTTTATGAATGAATTCCTCCACCCTGCAGAAATGTAACTGGGAGAATACAGAAAGAGATAGCATAGCTCTTTTTGAGCAGACAGGCAAAGTCTGCATTACTGTCTTGTTTTGTTTCCTATTATCTCCCAAGGAACTGAGCTAGAGGATGATCATATACCATATCAAGTCATTATTAAGGGACTAGCAGGACAGCTGGAACATAAAAAGATTGCATTGCATTTACTATAAAATTGAACGTATATATGATATCATTATAATACACTGCAGCACTCCTAATCCCAGGTGAAGAATTATCTTTTCTAGTTATAAGAAGGGATCATATACAGCAGAGTACACTGGGTGTCTGCAGTGATGATTACATGTGTGGAGTAAATGAATCCTGGCAGCCAACAATGACTGGAGCAGAAGAAGACGCCAGGGGGTCACGTGACTGGAGAGAGGCAAGTTCATTCACAGAGCAGACAAGATCAGGCTTCGCTGATTGGTGGAGAGCAGGACTTACAGCTCTAATGAGGAACTCTGCTTCCTTGATTGGCATATTCTATGCTTGTATAAACACAATACAACTCTAACCCTAGAACACTGTGTAATCTATATTACCTGTATTTGATGGTTCAAGAATAGGTTTGTGTAATGGTTAAGTATATACATTTTTTACATATAGTACAACCATTATATTATTGGATAGCTCATGTACAAGATGCATCGACTTTCTGTGTATTTTGTATGTACTATTGGCTTAGAAGGGTTGGTAGTAATACTGTACTGGGGCAGAAACTTTGGTGGGAGCCATGCCTTGAGCACAAGAGCAGCCAGGCACCTGAAAACAGAGGACAAGTATATAACGGTTACTACACGAGTAGGTGAAAGTATTCTTGTATAAGCAACCAACAAGGTGAAAGAGATCCCTAACAAAACAGCATGATCAATGTGTGATAGAAAGAAAGAAAGAAAGAAAGAAAGAAAGAAAGAAAGAAAGAAAGAAAGAAAGAAAGAAAGAAAGAAAGAAAGAAAGAAAGAAAGAAAGAAAGAAAGAAAAAGGAAGAAAGATTATAAATACTTTCTGTAGACTTTCAGTAAGTTCGTATGGTTGTACATTACAACTTGTCTATAATATGCAAAATAACCAACCACAGCCAATGACAATCCAGCTCTCATTAGTGCTGCCACCCCTAGCTGCACTTCCAATTGGTTAGTGGGGAATACTGCATGTCCCTATCCTTGGTTTTAAAGTGAACCTAACTATAACATGCAATTACTGACGAAGAAAGAAAGAGAGATTAAATATGTAGGAAATAAATACTTAAGTTTTATAAACAGAAAAAATATGGCATGGATAGAT